>NC_051064.1:30368355-30410855 GCF_004664715.2 Peromyscus leucopus | reverse complement strand
TGTCTACAGAAAATGCCTGCCTTTTCTTTCCCTGGGCAAGTGGTTCTCTGCCTCCTCAGGAATGTTTTACTTCCCACCTTGTGGCCTACAAGAATATATTAACATCCTGACCAAAGTTTTTTCATCTGCCTTTCTTCCCAAGCCCTCCCCCCACATCTTCTCTCCCCCAGATCCACTCTTTCTCTGTTTCTCTTCAGAAAAGGGCAGGCCTCCCAGAAAAATCAACCAAATGTGGCATATCAAGTTGCAGTAAGACTAGGTACATTCCCTCATATTAAGGTTGGTCAAGCAACCCAGTAGGAGAAAAAGGGTCCCAAAAACAGGTAAAAGAGTCAGAGATAGTACCCACTTCTACTGTTAGGTGTCCCATAAGAACACCAAGCTACACAATAACATATATGCAAAGGACCTGGGTCATATCCATACAGGCTTCCTGATTGTTAGTTCTGTCTCTGTGAGCCCCTATGAGCCCTGGTTAGCTGATTCTGTGGGTTTACCTGTGGTGTCCTTGACCCCTCTGGCTCCTACAATCCTTCTTCCCCATCTTCAACAGGATTTCCCTCTTCTACAGGATTTCCTGAACTCTGCCTAATGTTTAGCTGTGGGTCTCTATGTCTGCTCTTATTAGTTGCTGGATGAAGCTTCTCTGGTGACGATTATGCTAGGCTTCCATCTATGACTATAGCAGATTATCACTAGTAATGATTTCTTTGACCTTTTTTCTGCCAGTCATGTTTGGTTCTACCTTAGGTCTCTGGGCTGCCCAGGCCCTGGTTCCTGGCCATCAAGGAAGTGTCAAGCATGAACTCTCTCTTGTGGCATAGGACTCAGGTTGGACCAGTCATTGGTTGGCTTTACCCCAGCACATCTTGCAAGTAGGATAGATTATAGGTTAAAAGTTTTGTGGCTGGATTGGAGTTCCAGTCCCACTGCTTGATTGGTTACAGAAGATGGCTAGTTCAGGTTCCATATCCCCCATTACTAGAAGTCTTTCTTTGGGTCACTCTTGAAGATTCCTGGGATTTTGCATTGTACTAGGTTTCTATCTCACTACCAAAAAGCCCACCCCTCAATTCCTATTGTCTCTCCAAGTACTCTTTCCCTCCATTCCAACCTGTTTCCTCCTGTTCAAAGTTCCACCCACCCCCAGTCCACCCACAAAATCTTCTATTTTTCCCTTTTCAGGGCAAGCCCCAACTTTGCTTCATCTTGACGAGGAATGCAGCTTAAGTTAAGACCATTGCTTCTCTTGAGAAGAGGGCTCTGTGGAGAATTTCTCAGACAACATAGCTAGCCAATGCCCAGTTCTTTCTCCCATTTCTAGTGACATGAATATACATTAAAAAACAAAGTGAATACATAAAAGCATTTACAGTTGAAAGGAGGACAGGCAGTCATTGCACCTCATGTTCTTTTGAGATAGGCCTATGCTCAGGCTGGCCTTTGAACTCATTTCCTGCATACCTTGGACGACCCTTAGATTCATGGTCTTCCTGTGTCAGTCTCCTGAGTGCCAGTGTTAGAAATTTCTGCCACCACACCTAGTACTACTCTTTAGACTAGTCTTTCAACTTTTGTATATTTTAAAACACTTTCATAAAATTTTAGAAAATAAAAGCTTTATACTTTTAAACTGTACTTAAATTTAATTTATATTACCTTAAACTTCAGATTTCTCAAATTATATATATATAATATATAATTTTAAAATATAATTATTTTAAACAGTTATATGAATGCTTCCATCAGTAAACATCTTATTCTCTATATTTTTTTCTTCTGATGATATAAGATGATTTGATACTTCTGAGATGAAATGGGGTGAGATCATTCACTCATAAGTGTGATGTGGCATTAGACTATTGCATGAGCACAAACATTGAAATTGTGTGGTAGTATATCCGAAAGCACACACTGCTTGAGGGCAGGTAATATAAACAGGAGAAATACTTTGGGTAAAGAGGTGATTCACATCCCAGGAGGGATGGAGTGCAGTGAAAGATCGTACTGCACTATTCAATTGTGCAATTAAAATTTTTTAGATTTTTCATTTTCCCTGTAACTTGTATTTTACTGATTATAGTGTACATGTGAATAGTGTGTGTGTGTGTGTGTGTGTGTGTGTGTGTGTGTGTGTGTGTGTGTAGATGTGGCATGCCACAGTACATGTGTGGAGGTCAGAGGACAACTTGCAGGAATTGGTTCTGCTTCCTGTTTGTTCTGAGGCTGTATCTCAGTTTGTAACCTACTGAGCCATCACATTGGCTTCCATTTACATTTTTTCAATTGCAGCAGACTCAGGTAATTCAAACTGCAAAAAACAACAGAAGATAAAAGGAGATGACTGTGTCTGCAGAGCAACACTGAGTGGTAAAAGCACTCATGGATCAATGCTAAAGCATTAGATTTTGGGACTCCTCGTGGCAGGGATCCATGATTGTTCTTCATGTTTTGCATGGTTAAATGCTATTTGGTGCCAGGAGTGATCCTTGGTGGTGGCTGGGTCCTGCAGAGGGTGTAAGGAGTCAATGGAAGAAGGAAGTGAGCCAGGCCATGGTGGTTGGGACAATCTTGCAGCCTGACTGACTAGCAGCCAGAGTGTTTATTTATACAGAAGTTAGTTAGCAGGGATACATTCATGATGTTCCAAAACATAGATCATATCATTTTTTGTTTTTAGACATGTGTTTCACTTCCTTTTGTTCATCTTTTAATTATCATTAATAAACTATGACAGAACAGAGTTATCATTTCCAATCATTTACCCTCGAGCTTTGACATCATTAATGAACAGAGTTATCATTCTTACTCATTAACCCCATGACCCAATTTTTGAGAATCTAGAGGCATATGACAGCCTGTGCTCAGGCTGGTTGCTTTGGTTGCTTCAAGGATACTAGACCAAAACAAAATCTTCAATCACCCTGGCATTTTGCCATGTTTCAAGCAATGTATTATTAACTCTTAGTGGTCAGAGTGCCCAGGAAAAAAATCCTCAGGCCAAAGTTGCTGCAGTTATTATTCAAATTCTGGCATAATACAATCAATATTCACATTTATATCTTTATAGAATTTGTCGATATGTCTAATCCTGGCATTCTGTTGTTCCTTGGTCATATGACATTGTAGTGGCTCCACATGAGTTAACTTCTAAGAGAGGGATGTCCTAACATCTCATACTTTCAACATCTTTCCAGTCCATACTTTGCTCATCAATATTTCTCTATGTAGGGCAGAGTTGTATGCCATGTAATTGTCTGAGTGTACAGCGGGAAGAGGCTTGTAATCTCAACTGTGGACAACTCTAGCTCACTGAATTTTGACCTTTTTAATTTTACTTTGTTTTGAATATCTTGTTCCAGTGTAAGTACAGTGACACGTGTTTCAAGAATGTCTCATAGCGTAATGAAGAAACCTCTGGCTTCTTTATGTGTCACAACCTCCAAGGCATAAGGAAGACCTTCAAGTAGATAAGGTATCTCCCTCAAAGTGTGTGTGTGGGGAAGAGTATGGTCAGGACTGTCCTGGGGAAGCTTAGAAGCAGCATTCCTGGGAGAAGGCATAAATGATTCATAAGGAATTTTCCATCAATTTAATATCCTCAGATTGTACAAATATTAAAAGTACCCCAAGTATGTAACACATAGAGATGAAAACCAAAGGTGGCATGGCAGCCCTCATGTGGCTCAGTGCCAGGAATGTGGGTGACATCCATCTGCCATAAAGACAGAGGCTTCAATCCACGAGGATTGACCCCCATTTTTAATGGACAATATATTTGAGGGCAATTCCCACAATTCTCAACAATTTGTTGAGCTTGTTCTCTAGTAATTAAACATCCTTTTTAAAACCAAAGCATTCTGGTGATATAGTTTATGACTCTCTTCAGCTTCAGTTATATTCATAATACATCCCTTGGTTAATGCATCTGCTAGATGATTGCCCTCACTTAGAGGTCCTGGCAGGGCAGTATGCCCCCTAATATGTCCTATGTAAAACCTCTCTTTTTGTTTCCTGATTAAATTTTGCAGTCCCTTCAATAATGGCAAGATATGAGAATGTCCTGATAACAGAGCAGTCTCAATAGCTGTAAAAAGATTAACCACATATTTTGAGTCTGTATAAAGGTTAAATTTTTCTGAAACAGATCTAAATGCAAGCAAGACAGCTTTTATTTCTGACTGCTGTGCAGATATCTGAGTTCCTTCTTCAAGTAACGGAGATCTGCCAGAGATGTAAACCGTAGACTTTCCATTAGGGAAACCATCTGTAAAATACAGACAGCAGCTTCCAAAGACTGAGAAGAGGTTTTTGTAGGAAAAATAACTTCAGCTTCCTTAAAAATTGTATAAGGGGATGCTTAGGATAAAGATACTTAATTTTTCCTGTAAATCCTTATAAGGCTATACCCCAGTTTTCATCTTCCTTTAAGAGACTTATAGGGATAAGAATCAGTTCTGGGATGGGAGTCTTAATGGATATCCTGATTGGCTTTCTTGTGGTTTTCCACACTCAGCTACTAAGCAATCTCCACTGCAACATCCTTGGAGATTTGGGACTTTTCTTCTTCTTCTGGCTCTTATGATTATAATTCATATTTGAAGAATAATATGGAGAAATTCCATGAATACAACCTAAAGGATTTAATGGGAGAAAAATTTCTTTGCTGGTTCACTCCAGGTTATGTAGAGCCTATCTGGGTTGCTAGAGATCCTAAGACACAACAATATGTTAAGCATTATGATTTATTTAGATTGGCTGCCAGTGCTAATGTTATTCTTCAGAAAAGGCCTAGGGAAACAGTTTCTATTCCTTATGCTGTTCGCTCATGTGTAAGCTATCCCTTTGCTATATTACTTGGTCATCCTATACATGTAGATATTACTGTTGTAGGTGGTTCTTATAGGATTTTTTGTCATACAGGTCGCTTGACTAATTACATTGATTCAATTTTAGATAAGGAATTATCAGTTATGATTTTAGTTAAGAGACCACCTTATGTTATGTTGCCTGTTGATCTGATGGAGGAGGATTGGTATGAAAATTCTGCTTTACAGATATTGAAAAAATTACATGCACTTATTAAACCTAAGAGATTTGTTGCTGTGTTAATTTTAGGCATATCTGCCTTAACAGCTATTATTACCACCTTTGCTGTAGCTACCACCGCCTTAGTGCAAAAAATCCATACTGCTCATTTTGTTAAAGAATTGAATAAGAATCTTACTTTGGCTTTGCCAGAACAGTCCATTATAGATAAGAAATTAGAAGCAAAGATTAATATATTACAAGTGGTACTGGCTCTTGGACAGGATTTGACTAATATTCAGAATAGATTAGAGACTAGGTGTCATGCTGCATATCGATATATTTGTGTCACTCCTCTGCCTTATAATGCTAGTCAAAGATGGGAAAAGGTGAAGAATCATCTGCAAGGAGTCTGGAAAGATTCAGATACCACTCATGACATGGAAGCTTTGCAGAAAGATATCACGGCTATGAGTAAAGCTCATTTGGAGAGTGGCTCTTTGGATGCCTTAGCTCGTGATCTTGAGTCAGATGTCTGCTCTCTTAATCCTCTAGATTGGACACAATACTTTGCATTCATTGGGGGTATTGATTCTTATTTTTCTTTTGGTTGTGCTATTATTTCCTTGTCTTTTTAAAATTATCCTATGTTCCCTACACACAGTGAGGCATGATCTGCTGGAGCTACGTCTTAAAAACAAAAAACCGGGAAATGCCACACCAACTCCAGTGTCGTCCGTGTGACATGAACAATTATGTCAATAATAGCGGACAGGAGATACATGTCCCATGGGACTAAGCTCCCTGGAGGTCCCTGGCAGAGTGCCCGTGTTATGCCTCCTTCTCAAAGGAGACGTGCTTCACAGATCATGAGCTCTCTGGGCTATGCGTTCTGTATAACTGCTTTTCTGATAATTAATGAATGCTTGGGTTGTGAACTGTGGAGGAAAGGGGAAGCTGGACATGGACCTTATTTAGATATAGCAGAATGAACTATTCCTTAAAGACCTCAAGCCTCAAGCCGCTAGATAATAGAAAGTATAATAGTTCAGGCACTTCTAGGGAATGAACACTCACCCACTAGGAATCCTTTAGGAATCCCAACTAAAGTGATTTATGGCAGAAAACATTATCTCATAGGAGGCAGATGGTGGGCCCCTCTGTTGAGGAAGTTCAGCATGGAAAATTTAAGGACTACAGCAGAACTCCTTCCCTTTACAGGTGTAAAAGTACAAGAGTCCATATTCCAGCAGGTAAAAAGGTTTTATATTAGAAGAGATATATGATAAAGAACTGAAGAAAGACTTAGGGAGGATCTGCAGCATCCAAATTGGCTAAATGGGTCATGAGAACCAGAAAAGTAAAAATGAATAATAAACTAGCGAGCAGCTGAGATAAAGATGAAGGACACAGCTGCAAGAAGCCTACACAAGTCTAGGAACTGTACTAAGTTTAAAAAACACAGACCAGGCAGTGGTGGCGCACGCCTTTAATCCCAGCACTCGGGAGGCAGAGCCAGGCGGATCTCTGTGAGTTCGAGGCCAGCCTGGGCTACCAAGTGAGATCCAGGAAAGGCGCAAAGCTACACAGAGAAACCTTGTCTCGAAAAACCAAAAAAAAAAAAAAAAAACAGAAAAAAAAACCACACACACACACACACACACACACAGAGAGAGAGAGAGAGAGAGAGAGAGAGAGAGAGAGAGAGAGAGAGAGAGAGAGAGAGAGACTGCTCTTTGGGTCATAAAGTTCTTGTGGGTGAAGGAGTATGTCTAGCGCCGATTAATAATTGTATGCTTACTATTTTTAAAGATGATGTTATTGAATTATTGCCAAGCTCTTGTTGTTGTTCCTTGTATGACTTGATAGTTTTCTTTTCCGTATATAAACTACTGATTTGCAGAAGTAAAATTGCAGCAGATTCAAACCACTTTTGAGTGTGTTGTCTGTCTGTCAGTCGCTGAATCCTTGCCTTCCTGACTACCCAAGCCCTGATTCTCCTGCGGTCGTGGTACTCCCGGTGGGCCAGTCCGTGGCAGCTCAGCTTTGCTGAATCTTTGTCAAGGGGCTGTGCTGGCTCTATGACTTCTGCCATTCCATTCAGATATGGCTGTGCCAATTTGGAATATATCTAAAGACACTCTAAGAGTCTTCTAAAGTTTATACTAGTGTGAAATCAGGCAATCAGGAGTTACACTTCCTAAAATGCATTTGTGTTAAAGGATTTATGTATAATGTTTAAAAAGTATGAAGCTAAAGTTCTCTTGCTTTCAATTGTTGTAGCTGCAGTCTGTGATGTTTAGTGTCTTTCTTTTTTAAAATTAAATTATTTTTAAAAGGTTTTTTTTTTAAATTTTACATACCAATTCCAGTTGCCCCTCCTTACCCTTCTCCTGCCTCCCCACATTCTACATCCCACCCCCGCATCCACTCCTCAGAGAGAGTAAGGCTTCCTTTGGGAAATCAACAAAGTCTGGCATACTAAATTGAGGCAGGACCAAGCCCCTGTCCTCTGTGTCAAAGCTGAGCAAGATATCCTACCCTAGGAAATGTGTTCCCAAAGGCCAGTTCATGTACCCAGGATAAGTCCTGGTCCCACTGCCAGGGCTCCCCAAACAGATCACAAAGCTGTCACCCACATTCAGAGGGCCTAGTTTGGTCCCATGCATGTTCCCCAGCTGACAGGCCAGAGTCCAAGAGCTCCCACCAGCTTGGGTCTCTATGGTTTTCCCCATCATGATCTTGACCTCACTTGCTCCCGTGATCCCTCCTCCCTCTCTTCAACTGAAGTCTAGGAATTCAGCACAGTGCTTGGTTGTGGATCACTGCATCTGCTTCCATCAGATTTTAGTGTCTCTTTCTGCATGACATCGTTGGTGAGCATTTTCAGATATCCACAAGTTACTTTGCTAATTCCAAGCTTTGCAGCAGTCACTGAAATCTCTGTAGAATCAGAAAATTGTTGCTATAACTCTGGCCCATAATAACTACCTGACTATGCTTTCATGTCCCTTAGAAGGGGAGATAAATTGAACATCACATAACCTGAGCCAGAGTGGAGCTCAACAGAGATCAGTTAGAGCCTTACTGCAAACACAGATGTGTCTAGGAGAGGCAACCACAACCTGAAGCACTGCAGCAAGGGGTGGTTCCAAGGAAAATGGCCTTCAATCTTACGTTTCTTTAAAGCCACCCTTACTGAGTTATTCACCTTTTCTTTTACTCTATAGTGGGAAAGCTATGACTAATATGTGTAGTTGCATAATCAACATCTCAATCAAGATGTAAGAAATTTGTATTACCCTTAAAATATACCTTTCCTATCCTCTACACCAGTCTTGCCTGTTAAGCTGCATTCTACTTTGTACACATTGAGATAATTCAGTCAAGAGCAACATGGACCTAGTAGCCAGGAATTCCTTTATTTTGGGGTCCAATCCTTGCAAGCAGAGGGCAAGTGTCTCTTGGTCCCTTGTATATGCATAAGGGGTTGTATGTACTTCTTTGGGTCATGTTTATTTTATCAATGCAGTTATATATTTATGTGTTTATGTGCTTATTTGTATGCCTACTATATATTATTTATATTTATTCATAAACATGTGCTTGTCTGCATTTCTATGTGTGTATTTTGGGGATGAATTCTTCTCAGCAGATGACAGAAGTGTGCACTGGCTCCCAGTGTGGAGGCAGGTTCATGTGTGCATATGGGACTCTCTGCTTTCCTTCAGTTATGTGTACTTTATACCTCTGTATTCATATAGTTATGCTTTGGTGCCCCTGCCCCACAACCATTTATTTTCATCTGTTATTTGGCTTTGTTTGTTTAGGTATTTTAAGATTATCTCTCACTCTACTTAGAATAGGTGCTCCTCCTGTCTCATCCACTTGAGTGCTGGGATTACAAGTGTGCATCACCATGCCCAGCTTCTATATATAAATGTATATTTGTAAATGTGTGTATATGTATGGGAAAACATTCATTTTTTCTTCTATATTGCTAATTGAAGCAGATACATTTACATATTTATGTGAATAAATTCATATATACCATGTACATATTCCTGTGTAATATAATTTAAAAATCATTTATATTCTTGTTATATAATTTAAAATTATTTACATATTTTCTCTACTTATAAAAACATTTAAATAAATATTATCAAATGGGCTTTAGCCCAGCCCTGAAGACACAGGTGTTGTACAGCCTTTGGTACAAGGTCCTCAGACCAGCTCAGCTGTGGGCCTCACTTATGGGCCTATCTTGTATGTGGGCATTTCACATACTACAAACTCCAGCTGGGCCAACAAGCTCAACATTACCTTCTTCCATACCCCTTGGAAACAGGACCCAAGGCTATTGTCTTGGACTTTGTTCTCTTCCTTTGCCACTTGATTTGGTGGCCAGAATGTATGTGTTGCAGACTCTTCCTCTTTAGTTTTAATCAGACACAGGTCACTAGCCTCAGGCAACAGTCCCACAAACAAGTGATTCCAATGCAGGTAATAATAACTCCCTTTTTGTAAAACTAACAAGTTAGCTGTGACTGGAGCAGGCCTACTCACAAACATGTAGCCTCCTGTGTATACATGAGATGGTGTGTTTCTCTATAGGCTGTTTGTTTCCTGTGTTTATATGCAATGTACACATAAGTTTTTCATATATCTCTAGAGTTTCTCTTGTTAACTGCATTCGGTGATCTGTAAATATGTTAGTCTACTGCTTTTAAATTTGCCAGGGGAAAGTTTTGTTTTGGACTCCAGTCCATGGTAGCTTGCCTCCAGAAAGCAAAGTTGCACAGTATAAAGGGAGTGCATGGTTAAACAAACCTGAGTCTTATTGCTAGGGCTCAAGAGTCAGGAAGAGGCTGGTATCCCACTATCCTCCTTGGGGACATACCCAACCTAAAACCTTCCTCTTCTGTACCACTTGTTAGAATCTTCATGCAAGTAGATTTACCCTGAGGACTTTGAGAGATGCTCAGAGCTCAAATGATGATAATTCATATACATTCGTTTGTACTTGGTCATGTGTTTTGTCTCTCAACCTTGTCAGTAGATGAGGAGAACTCACTGGCCTCTAGAATAAGGGTATTTGTGTTTTTTTTTATATGAATTTCTTAGTTTCCTTGTCTTATACTAATTTAATATGCATCTGTCTTTCCAATTATATATCTATATATCTAATATGTTTCTATATTTATGAAGAAGTATTAGCTCATATTTTTGTGTTAATGTCCTTATTTATGCACTTTCTTCTACACAGTATCATGAGGTCTTCTTAAATGACAGATAAAGCAACTAATTTATATGACTATGTTCCTATATTTTACATGCACATAATATATTTGTGAATGTTACATGTTAAGTGCATATTCTTGTAAATTGGTCAAGTGGTATTGATTTTGTTTTAGGAGTCTTGCTAACTAGCCTAGCAGGCTTAAACTGAAAATCCTCCTGTCTCAGTCTTGAAAATCAAAATTGTGTTAGTTATGATCGAAAAGGCCATAAACCACTTTGCCTAGCATGCACAGCCAAAGAAACATCTCTGCATCTTAAAGAGTTGCCTGATGGAACTGTTTGCCTGGCCAAAGGCCTTGGCTTTCCACAGGTGCAGTGAAGACAAGAAATAAACACAGTATTTAGCATGGCATTCCCCTATCCACACCAACATAGGTATAAGTATCTTCACATTTGCCAGTCTTCAGAAGAAATTAGGTAATATTTTTAAACATTACCAATAGAATCAATAAATTCAACTGAATCAAGTGGGAACATATACATGGAAAATTATTCACCAGTTAAGCATAGACATGAGAGTTTATTATTTGAAGTACTACACATTGTGTGTCTTAGTTAAGGTTTCTATTGCTGTGAAGAGACACAGAAACTCTTCTAAAGGAAAACATTTAATTGGGGATAGCTTATATTTCAGAGGTTTAGTTCATTGTCATCATTGGCAGAAAGCATGGTGCTGGAGAAGGAGCTGAGAGTTCTGCATCTGGATCTGCAGGCAGCAGGAAGAGAGAATGACCTTGGGACTAGCTTGAGCTTCTAAAACCTCACAGCCCAACCCTAGTGACACACTTCCATCAACAAGACCACATCTATTCCAACAAGGCCAAAACTCCTAATAGTTCCACTCCCTATTAGTGTATGTGGGCCATTTTCATTCAAGCTACCACATTGTATAAATGGCTTCCCATTAAAGCTCTAAAGAGTAAATGCTATGGAAGTACTAAGAAAACATGTAAATGTAAAATATAAAAGTTAAAATACCTTTCTAATTCTGTGAAAATTATCTCCAATTTTTGAGGACATGGATATCATTAAATTATCATTAATATTTATTCAATAAGTAATAAAGATAAATGAATTATTTTAAGAAGATTACATTACTCAGATATCACTAAGTTACCAGTTTCCTGCACTTTCTCATGCCTTCACTGTCTTCTCCACTTTGCAAGTCTTCATTAGCTCACTAGGTGGCGCCAAGAGATCAGCTATGCAGCACTCAGGTCTTCAAAATGCTTTCAAGAGTCACTGCAAAAGGTCTTAAGGAAAACTGCGTTGAAAGTGTTAGGGGCTACAAAAATTAGAAGACACTCATCTAATACATGTATAGGCTTCTGTGCTGGGTGTGATTTCTCAATTAGAGTCTCTATTATAATATATAAAATATATTTATCCAAATTATGAAATTAAGATGTTATCACCAGGGCCAGGAAGATGGCTCAGCTGGGAAAGGTACTTGCCAACCAGATTTGGAGCCATTGGATCCATTGGTGGAAGAACAGAATCAAATTATTCTCTGACTTCTACCCAAGTGCTGACATGTGTACATGAGGAGCAACACACAAAATAAGTAAGTAAATAAAGGAAAGGAAAAAAAAAAAACTTTGAAAAGATAATGCCAATCTGTAAAGGAACAATCTGTAAAGCAATCAGTTCATGAGAATATGATGACAGACTAAACTTCCAAGTATTGGGGATGGAGAGAGCTCAGTGGTTAAGAACATGTATTGATTTTGCAAAGGACCAGGTTTCAGTTCCCTGGACCCATGTTGGGAATCTTACAACTGTTGGTAAGGTAACTCCAGCTCTGGGGATACCTCTGACCACAGACACATGTTTTAAAAATAAAAATAAATATCTTTTTCTCATTTTTTCTTAGTTCTTTGGTATTTTAAAATGTGTTTTGTCCTATATTTCTCTTCCCCCAACTCCTCTCTGATCTAGCCCTGCTTCTCTACCCCCTCAACTTTGTGTTAAAAAAAGTTCAAGTCCAGTTGCTGTTGCCAATGTATTCCCGAATGTGTGACTTTCCACTGAAGCACAGCTCAAGGAGCAGAGGCTATACTCTAGAGAGAACTGTTTCCCTCTCTCAGCAGCTATCAACACCTCCAGTGCCTAGGGGTGGAACTTCACACCCATCTCCCTTCTCCAAATTTTTTGAATTGAACTTGTACAAGTGTTGTACATGTTGTCACAGCCACTTGAGTTTACATATGACACTGCCCTGCAGCACCCAGAAAACACCATTTCCTTATACTTATCCTCCATCCTCAGCTCTTAGCATCTTTCTGCCTTCTCTTCTGTAATGATCCCTGAGGCTTGGAAGGGAGTATGATAGAGATATCCCATTTAGTGCTGATCATTAGTGGTCTAGTATTCTCTGTACCTTGACCAGTTGTGGAGTCCCCATGTTAATAACCATTTACTTTAAATAGAAGATTCTATGATGAATGTTTATGGATACAATAATCTATGGTTATAACAATAAGTCATTAAGATTCAGTTTAATCCTACATCCATTAGCATGATGTTCTCCCTAAGGAGAACCATATAGCCACAGACTCATGGCCCATAATGGTATTAGATATGTGTTTCATTTTGTGGAGTTTGACTTTAATCGGATCGTAAGTAGCAGAATACTCCCATAATGTTCATGTCACTATTGCAATAATGGATGTGTCTTGGCAGGAAAGTCATTATTCCAAGTTTTTTTCTTTTTGTTTTTTCGAGTCAGGGATTTTCCATGTAGTTTTGGTGCCTGTCCTGGATATCGCTCTGTAGACCAGGCTGGCCTTAGACTCACAGAGATCCTCCTGGCCCTGCCTGCTGAGTGCAGGGATTAAAGGTGTGTGCCACCACACCCAGCTATGTGCTTTGTTTTTAAACTTGATGAGTTCATTTAGTGCTACCTGTCTGGACATGGGTGTAGGCTCATCTACTGGAGCATAACGGATCTTTCCATTATCACATCGGTGAAGAAAGATGCCTCTCACTCTACCAACAACTGTTACTTGATGACAGCACCTCAGCTAGTGGTGGGGGCCTCATGAACCCTTTTCTCTTCCAGCCTTGGATTTTGATTAATTTGATCTTTTCAGGTCTTGAACATGTAGTCATAGCCACTGTGAGTACACATGTGTACAGCAGTACTGTCATGCCCAGAAAATACAGTTTCACTAGAGATGTCCACTACTTTGGGTTCTTATAAACTTTCTGCTACCTCTTCTGCAGTGAGGGATGTGATAGATGTACTATTTAGAGTTGAGCACTAGTCTCTTGACCATTATGAGTGTCTGAATTAATCATCATCTAGTGCAAAAAGAAGTTTCTCTGATGATGGCTGAGAGATACACTAACCTATAATGTACAAGGATAAGAAATTGTGGGGCAGTTTATTTCTTTGCCTATTTAGGAGGATAACAGTATTAGGTTCTCCCCTATGACTTAAACAGGCATGGATTCCATTTATTTTGTGTAGAAGGTCTTAAATTCAAGTAGAAAGTCGTTGGTTACTCCTGTAACACCCATGCCACCATTGCATCAGTGGGCACATCTTACCAGGTTAGCCGTTATTGTTGTTCAATAGGTTATTAGCTGGGTAAGACTATTGATTACTTTTATTTTCTATAAGGACACACCTCTCACCACTATGAAAATTAGCCAGTAGGGGTGGTAACAGCTTAGTTTTTCCATGCATTTGGTGTTTTCAGAAATAGGGTCTTACAATCAAGTTTTGTAATGTAACCAAGAAAAATGACAATATCCTATAAAGATTGTGGGAAATCTATGGGCCCAACTGACCAACAACTTGAAAAGATGTACCCTATATCTGGCATTGGGCTTTTCATTTGATGGACTATGGTGTCTGGAAGAGGCATTGTCTCCCAGCACAAAGTAACTCCACATGAATGTTTTTCACACAGAAAAGGACCTAGACCCAATTTGGGAAGGGCATGAGAATGTTTTGCAGAGATCTTTATAAATACAATGTTATTAGATTGATGGTACAGTTTGCTTTCTACATTTAGTAAGTTTATCACAATTAACTTTAAATTGTAATCCACTATCAAATTATTTCATATATATGTATATATGTATATATAATATATATGTATACACACACACACACACACACACACACACACATATATATATATATATATATATATATATATATATATCTTTAACTAAAAAACAAATAGGAAATTCCAGTTCTAAAATGTGAACATGGTCATTGTTACTCTATTCACAAAAACTAGGAAATGACCATGCTAATTCTTTTTCTGAACATTCTTGTAGTATCTATCCTCTAATTGACCTACACTTGACTTGAAGTTCTTTGAAGACATTAACTATGTGTTATCCACTATTATGTTCTCAACATCAAAAATTGTATAGGTCACAAGCTGGCATGACTTTGATTTAGCAATAAGAAGGGTCCAAAATAGACTGGATTGTTTTTTAATCCTACCACTTATTTAAGTGAGTTCTATAATCAAGGGTTAATGATAATAATTATAGTAGATATTCCACAAAATTTTGGCAAGTTTTAAATGATTTAACAGATGTAATATAGTCTCTTGAACATAATAGAATATTATAAAGATTTTATTTTTAATTCTTTTTTTTTTTTTTTTTTTTGGTTTTTCGAGACAGGGTTTCTCTGTGTAGCTTTGCGCCTTTCCTGGATCTCACTTGGTAGCCCAGGCTGGCCTCGAACTCACAGAGATCCGCCTGGCTCTGCCTCCCGAGTGCTGGGATTAAAGGCGTGCGCCACCAACGCCCGGCTTTTATTTTTAATTCTTAATGGTGTGCTTGTGTTTGGGTATGTTCATGTGAATGTACCCTTGAAGGCCAGAAGTAAGTGTCAGATCCCCTGGTTGTTGGAGTTATAGGCAACTATGAGATTGTTATGGGTGCTGGTAATTGACTCTGTAAAAGCTGCATGTGTTATTAACTGGTGATCCATCTCCCTAGCTTTATAAGGAAGCCCAATAAACAAAATGGTGAACTTCAGTGGAATTATGTCTTGGTTTGTCACTGGAACTTTAGGAAAAGGAATAGATATTGCTTATGTCCTCCATGGGAAGAATTTCAGCAACAGCATGATTTTTCAGTTTGGATCATCAATGCTCTGGTCTGAAAGCTTATGCCCCACTTCCCAATTAAGATGTTGAAAACTATTTCTGAAATGATGATAATAAGATGTGAGGCTCATGTTCTCAATGGTTGGTCCCCAGCTGGTGGTGCTATTATGGGAGGTTCTGGAAATTTTAAGATGTGGGTTCTGGCTAAAGGAAGTAGGTCACTGGAGATAGATGCTTGGGAACATCTTGTCATTGGGCCCCTCCTTTCACTCTGCCTCCTGCCTATTCCAAAGTGAATAACAGCCACTGCCACATACTCTTTTCACCATGATGTTCTTCCCAAATGCATTAAGTCCATTGTCTGTGGGCTAAAAGCAATTCTTCCAACATTTAGTTGTTCATAGCTCAAAGCCATCCTTATGTAACTGCTACATGAAGGCTCTGCTTTCATGAATTATATTTTAATCTCTTTCATAGAAGGTTTGTGAGAGATTGTTTTTCAGTAATCCCATGTGAAAGCACGGGGAAAATACTATTTATGTGAAATCAACTTCCTAAAACCTATCAAATCATCTGACACCATGATCTTGGATTTCCCAAAATTCAGAGTAATAAACAGTGAGTTTCTACTGTGTATAAAGGACAGTCTGAAGGCTTTTCTTTTTTTTTTCTTCACTATCTCAAATAACTAAGATAGTTAAGCTTGCTATGGTGTAGGCCCTTCTCTTAATTGGATGTATAGAATTAGAGGTAATGGTTAACTGATGCTTCCGGGATCCATTCCCAGCAGTGAATGGATTCTGCAGAGGATGTAAGGAGGCTGTGGGAGAAAGAAGTGAGCCAGGCCATGGTGGTTGGGAGAATCTTGCAGTCTGAATGACTAGCAGCCAGAGTGTTTCTTTATTTATACAGAAGTTAGTAAGCAGGGATACATTCATGATGTTCCAAAACATAGATCATATCATTTTTTTTTTTTGTTTTTAGACATGTGTTTCACTTCCTTTTGCTCATCTTTTAGTCATCATTAATAAACTATGACAGGACAGAGTTATCATTTCCAATCATTTACCCTCAAGTTTTGACATCATTAATAAACAGAGTTATCATTCTTACTCATTAACCCCATGACCCAATTTTTGAGAATCTAGAGGCATATGACAGCCTGTGCTCAGGCTGGTTGCTTTGGTTGCTTCAAGGATACTAGACCAAAACAAAATCTTCAATCACCCTGGCATTTTGCCATGTCTCAAGCAATGTATTATTAACTCTTAGTGGTCAGAGTGCCCAGGAAAAATCCTCAGGATAAAACTGCTGCAGTTATTATTCAAATTCTGGCATAATACAATCAATGTTCACATTTATATCTTTATAGAATTTGTCTGTATGTCTAATCCTGGCATTCTGTTGTTCCTTGGTTATATGACATTGTAGTGGCTCTACATGAGCTACCTTCTAAGAGAGGGAGGTCCTAACACCTCGTACTTTTATCGTCTTTCCACTCCATACTTTGCTCATCAATATATCTTTGTGTAGGACAGTTGTATGCCTCGTAATTGGACAGTGGGAAGAGCCTCATAATCTCAACTGCGGACAATTTCTCTAGCCACTGAATCTTGTTGACCTTTTTAATTTTACTTTGTTTTGAATTTCTTGTTTTTGTGTAAGTACAGGGACAGATGTTTCAAGAATGTCTCACAGCCTCATGAAGTGACCTCTGGCTTCTTTATGTGTCACAACCTCCAAGACATAAGGAAGACCTTCAAGTAGATAAGGATATCTCCCTCAAAGTGGGGGGAATAGTATGTTCAGGATGTTCCTGGGTAAGCTTAGAAGCAGCATTCCTGGGAGAAGGCATAAATGATTCATAAGGAATTTTCTATTAATTCAATATCCCCAAATTGTACAAATATTAAAAGTACTCCAAGTATGTAACAGGTGGAGATGAAAACCAAAGGTGGCATGGCAGCCCTCATGTGGCTCAGCTTTGCTGGATCTTTGTCAAGCGGCTGTGCTGGCTCTATGACTTCTACCATTCCATTCAGATATGGCTGTGCCAGATGCCATTCAATTTGTAGTAAACAATGACTTACTGTTTCTATAAGAACTTGACAGAAATGTCTAACGTTTGGAAACTGGCAAATGTGATTGTTGGATGATCTTTCTGTGCAGTGCTGCTCTTGTGTTCTAGTTCGGACAATCAGGCTCTAGAAGCACTTGCAGATGTTATAAAATATTTATTTGCTTATTTATTTTAATTTTTTTGTGAAATATGTGTACATGATTATAGAGGCTAGAAGAATGTGTTGGGTCACCTGGATCTGGAATTACAGGCAGCTGTGAGTGACTTGAGAGTGCTGGGACTAATCTTGAATCTAGTCATTTCTTCAGCCCCAACTTGTAGATTTTTTTTCCAGTGGACATAGCCAAGATTTCTGTCATTAATTAGGGAACTCAAAGATAGTGGTAAATGACTTTGTTGAACTGAAATTAATTTTGTACCTATTACAACACTATTTCAATTTTTGTTAAATATTTTATGCATGGATAAATTCCTAAATGATTTTAGCTTAGCTTACTTTCTCTCTCTTTTTTTATATATATTTTATTTTACAATACCATTCAGTTCTACATATCAGCCATGGGTTCCCCTATTCTCCCCCCTCCCACCTCCTCCCCTTACCCCCAGCCTACCCCTCATTCCCACCTCCTCCAGGACAAGTCCTCCCCCGAGGATTGCGATCAACCTGGTAGACTCAATCCAGGGAGGTCCAGTCCCTTCCTCCCAGACTGAGCCAAGTGTCCCTGCATAAGCTCCAGGTTTCAAACAGCCAACTCATGCAATGAGCACAGGACTTGGTCCCACTGCCTAGTTGCCTCCCAAACTGATCAAGCCAATCAACTGTCTCACCTATTCAGAGGGCCTGATCCAGCTGGGGGCCCCTCAGCCTTTGGTTCATAGTTCATGTGTTTCCATTCATGTGGCTATTTTTTTTCAATAATTGAGTAAAGCTGAAATTTATTATAAGCCACAGTCGTCCTAGGGACCTCCATGGTTCTATGGGTTGTGGTCTGGTTGTTCTTTATTTTATATCTAGTATTCACCTATGAGTGAGTACATACCATGACTGTCTTTCTGGGTTTGGGTTACCACACTCAGGATGATTTTTTCTAGTTCCATCCATTTGCCTGCAAATTTCATGCTTTCATTGTTTTTCTCTGCTGAGTAGTACTCCATTGTGTATATGTACCACATTTTTTTCATCCATTCTTCCGTTGATGGGCATCTAGGTTGTTTCCAGGTTCTGGCTATTACAAATAGTGCTGCTATGAACATAGCTGAGCATGTATCTTTATGGTATGAATCAGCATTCCTTGGGTATATGCCCAAGAGTGGGATGGCTGTGTCTTGAGGTAGTTCGATTCCTAATTTTCTGAGAAACTGCCATACTGATTTCCACAGTGGTTGTACAAGTTTACATTCCCACCAACAGTGGAGGAGTGTTCCCTTTGCTCCACAGCCTCTCCAACATTGGTTGTCATTGGTGTTTTTGATCGTAGCCATTCTAACAGGTGTAAGGTGGTATCTCAGAGTCGTTTTGATTTGCATTTCTCTGATGATTAAGAATGTTGAGCATTTCTTTAAATGTCTTCCAGCCATTTGTAGTTCTTGTTTTGTGAATTCTCTGTTTAGCTCTTTAGCCCATTGTTTAATTGGACTGTTCAGTACTTTGATGTCTAGTTTCTTGAGTTCTTTATATATTGTGGAGATCAATCCTCTGTCAGATGTGGGGTTGGTGAAGATCTTTTCCCATTCTGTTGGCTGTCTTTTTGTCTTATTGACTGTGTCTTTTGCCCTGCAAAAGCTTCTCAGTTTCGAGAGGTCCCATTTATTAATTGTTGTGCTCAGGGTCTGTGCTGTTGGTGTTTTATTTAGGAAATGGTCTCCGGTGCCAATGCGTTCAAGAGTGCTTCCTATTTTCTTTTCTATTAAGTTTAGTGTAACTGGATTAATGTTTAGGTCTTTGATCCACTTGGACTTGAGTTTTGTGCATGGTGACAGATATGGATCTATTTGTAATCTTTTACATATTGACATCCAGTTATGCCAGCACCATTTGTTGAAGATACTTTCTTTTTTCCATTGTATAGTTTTGGCTCCTTTGTCAAAAACCAAGTGTTCACATGTGCATGGATTAATGTCAGGGTCTTCAATTTGATTCCATTTGTCCGTATGTCGATTTTTATACCAGTACCAAGCTGTTTTTATTACTATAGCTCTAT
The DNA here is from genome assembly GCF_004664715.2 of Peromyscus leucopus. Taxonomy (NCBI): domain Eukaryota; kingdom Metazoa; phylum Chordata; class Mammalia; order Rodentia; family Cricetidae; genus Peromyscus; species Peromyscus leucopus. The sequence goes on along the minus strand of NC_051064.1, from coordinate 30,391,164 downwards.
AGTAGAGTTTGAGGTCAGGGATGGTGATGCCTCCAAGGGTTGCTTTATCGTATAGGATTCTTTTAGCTATCCTGGGTCTTTTGTTTTTCCATATAAAGTTGAGTATTTTTCTTTCCAAGTCTGTGAAGAATTTTGTTGGGATTTTGATGGGGATTGCATTGAATCTGTAGATTGCTTTTGGTAAGATTGCCATTTTTACTATGTTAATCCTACCTATCCATGAGCATGGGAGATCCTTCCATTTTCTGATATCTTCTTCCATTTCTTTCTTTAGAGATTTAAAGTTCTTATCAAAAAGGTCCTTCACTTGTTTAGTTAGTGTTATCCCAAGGTATTTTATATTATTTGTGGCTATTGTAAAGGGTGATGTTTCTCTGACTTCTTTCTCAGCCCTTTTATCATTTGTGTATAGGAGGGCTACTGATTTTTTTTGAGTTGATCTTGTATCCTGCCACTTTACTGAAGGAGTTTATCAGCTGTAGGAGTTCCCTGGTAGAGTTTTTGGGGTCACTTATGTATACTATCATATTATCTGCAAATAGTGAAAGTTTGACTTCTTCCTTGCCAATTTGTATCCCTTTGATCTCTTTTTGTTGTCTTATTGCTCTAGCTAGAACTTCTGGTACTATATTGAATAAATATGGGGAGAGTGGACAGCCTTGTCTTGTTCCTGAATTTAGTGGTATCGCTTTGAGTTTCTCTCCATTTAATTTGATGTTTGCTGTTGGCTTGCTATAAATTGCTTTTATTATGTTTAGAAATGTTCCTTGTATGCCTGATTTTTCTAAGACCTTTATCATGAAGGGGTGTTGGATTTTGTCAAAGGCTTTTTCAGCATCTAAGGAGATGATCATGTGGTTTTTTTCTTTCAGTTTGTTTATATGGTGTATTACATTGACTGATTTTCGTATGTTGAACCATCCTTGCATCCCTGGGATGAATCCTACTTGGTCATGATGGATGATTGTTTTGATGTATTCTTGGATTCGGTTTGCCAATATTTTGTTGAGTATTTTTGCATCAATATTCATGAGGGAGATTGGTCTGTAGTTCTCTTTCTTTGTTGCATCTTTGTGTGGTTTTGGTATCAGGGTAATTGTAGCCTCATAAAAAGAGTTTGGTAGTGTTCCTTCTGTTTCTATTGTGTGGAACACTTTGAAGAGTATTGGTATTAGTTCTTCTTTGAAAGTCTGGTAGAATTCTGCACTGAAACCATCTGGTCCTGGGCTTTTTTTGGTTGGGAGACTTTTGATGACTCTTTTTCTTTAGGGGTTATTGGTCTATTTAAATGGTTTATCTGGTCTTGATTTAATTTTGGTATGTGGTATTTATCCAGAAAATTGTCCATTTCTTCATGGTTTTCCATTTTTGAGGAGTACAGGTTTTTGAAGTATGATCTGGTGATTCTCTGGATTTCCTCGTTGTCTGTTGTTATGTCTCCCTTTTCATTTCTGATTTTGTGAATCTGGGTGCTCTCTCTTTGCCTTTTGGTTAATTTGGCTAGGGGTTTGTCTATCTTGTTGATTTTTTCAAAGAACCAACTCTTTGTTTCATTGATTTTTTGGTATTGTTCTCTTGTTTTCTATTTTGTTGATTTTAGCCCTCAATTCTATTATTTCCTGGCGTCTATTTTTCCTGGGTGAGTTTGTTTCTTTTTGTTCTAGAGCTTTCAGTTGTGCTGTTAATTCATTGATATGGGATTGCTCCATCTTCTTCATGTGTGCATTTAGAGCTATGAATTTTCCTCTTAGCACTGCTTTCATAGTGTCCCATAAGTTTGGGTATGTTGTACTTTCATTTTCATTGAATTCTAGGAACTCTTTAATTTCTTTCTTTATTTCTTCCTTGACCCATTGATGTTTCAGGTGGGCATTATTCAGTTTCCATGAGTTTGTGGGTTTTCTATAATTTTTGTTGTTGTTGAGGTCTAACTTTAAGGCATGGTGGTCTGATAAGATACAGGAGGTTATTCCAATTTTTGTGTATCTGTTGAGATTTGTTTTGTGTTCAAGCATGTGGTCAATTTTTGAGAAGGTTCCATGGGGTGCTGAGAAAAAGGTATATTCTTTTGTGTTAGGATGGAATATTCTGTAGATATCTATTAGGTCCATTTGAGTCATAACATCTGTTAGGTCCTTTATTTCTTTTTTAAGTTTCAGTCTGGTAGATCTATCTTTTGGTGAGAGTGGTGTGTTAAAATCTCCCACTACTAATGTGTGGGGTTTGATGTGCGTTTTAAACTTTAGTAGTGTTTCTTTTATGAATGTGGGTGCTTTTGTATTTGGAGCATAAATGTTTAGAATCGAGACTTCATCTTGGTGGATTTTTCCTGTGATAAATATGTAATGTCCATCCTGATCTCTTTTGATTGATTTTAGTTTGAAGTCTATTTTATTAGATATTAGGATAGCTACACCAGCTTGTTTCTTAGGTCCATTTGCTTGGAAAGCCTTTTACCAGCCCTTTACTTGGAGGTAGTGTCTGTCTTTGAAGTTAAGGTGTGTTTCTTGTATGCAGCAGATGGATGGGTCCTGTTTTCTTATCCATTCTGTTAGCCTGTGTCTTTTTATAGGTGAGTTGAGACCATTGATATTGATGGATATTAATGACCAGTGATTGTTAATTCCTGTTATTTTTTGTGGTTGTGTTGTGTTGTCCTTCTGTGGTGTACATTAGTGTAGGATTATCTATTGCTTGATTTTTCATGGATTTGTTTAGCTTCTTTGGGTTGGATTTCCCTTCTAGTACGTTCTGTAGGGCTGGGTTTGTGGACAGGTATTGATTAAATCTGGTTTTATCCTGGAATATTTTGTTTACTCCGCCTATGGTGATTGAGAGTTTTGCTGGGTATAATAGTCTAGGTTGTCATCCGTGGTCTCTTACTGTCTGCATGAGATTTGCCCATGATCTTCTAGCTTTCATAGTCTGTATTGAGTAGTCTGGTGTTATTCTGATGGTGTTATTCATATTTGCCTTTATATGTTACTTGGTCTTTTTCCTTTGTGACTCTTAATATTTTTTCTTTGTTCTGTATGTTTAGTGTTTTTATTATTATGTGGCGAGGGGACTTTTTTTTTGGATCCAGCCTATTCGGTGTTGTAAGCTTCTTGTATCTTCATAGGTATTTCTTTCTTTAGGTTAGGAAAGATTTCTTCTCTGATTTTGTTGAATATATTTTCTGTGCCTTTGAGTTGGTATTCTTCTCCTTCTTCTATCCCTATTATTCTTAGGTTTGGTCTTTTCATGGTGTCCCAAATTTCCTGGATGTTTTGTGTTACGACTTTTTTGTCTTTAATGTTTTCTTTGACTAATGCATCTATTTTCTCTATTGTGTTTTCAGTGTCAGAGATTCTCTGTTCCATCTCTTGCAATCGGTTGGTTATGCTTGTTTCTGTAGTTCCTGTTCGTTTAGTCAGGATTTCTATTTCCAGCATTCCCTCAGCATGTGTTTTCTTTATTGTCTCAAATTCATTTTTCAGATCTTGGAATGTTTCTTTCATCTGTTTAATTGCTTTTTCTTGGCTTATTTGATTTCTTCCCATTTTTGGTTCTTTTTTTCTTCCATTTCTTTAAGGGAGCTTTTTATTTCCTCTTTAATGGAGTTTTTCATTTCCTTTTTAAGGAAAGTTTTTATTTCCTCTTTGAGGGAATGTTTTATTTCTTCTTTAAGGGCCTCTATCATCTTCTTAAAGTCATTTTTAGGGTTGATTTCTTCTGTTTCTTCTGTCTTGGTATGTTCAGGTCTTGCAGGTGTAGAATCACTAAGTTCTGATGTTGCCATATAGGTCTTTATGTTGTTGCCTGTATTTTTGCACTGGCATCTACTCATCTCTTCCTCTGTGCGGTGCTAGTGGTGTCTGTGTCTGAGAGTGCCTCTCTTGTTCTAATTTTTAGTCTTGGTTTAGTAGGGGTTCTTGGTTAAATTGGTGCTATTGGGCTATTTCTTCAGGGGTAGCTGATTTCAGTCGGTGAAGTATATACTTATGATTCTGGTGATCTGGTTTGGTGGCTGGGTAGTGCCTTCTTCTGTGTTCCCAGGTCACGTTTTGTTCACTTGTCAACTCCTCAGCTGATCTTGTTTCTTCAGACTTCAAACTGTAGGCATCTGACTCCTCTCCCAGATGGGTTTCAGCTGAGCGGGGTAGTCTCACCAACACCTCCAAGTTGTTGGGTTTCACAGGATCAGCAGCCGGGCCCTGGGTTGTCCTCAGATGGAGTGTTCAGATTTGTTCTGGTTCCGTCCAATGGAGATAGCTTCTTCCCCAGGTGTTGGGGTTAGAGGCATCCCCGTTCCAAGCTGTGTCTGCTTGTCTCCGTCCCTGGGCCTGTCTACCTCTGCGGTCTGCCGCCGGGCCTGTATGTCCCTGTCAGCTGCCGCTGGGTCTTTCTGCCTCTGCGGGCCACCACCAGGCCTGTATGTCTCTGCCAGCTGTTGCTGGGCCTGTATGTCTCTGCTGGCTGCCACCACGGGCCTACCTACCTCTGCTTGTCACTGCTGCCGGGCCCGTCTACCTTTGCGGGCCTCCACTGGGCCTGTCTGTCCCTGTCGGCCACCGCCACTGGTCCTGTCTACCTCTGCAGGCCACCACTGCAGACCTACCTGCGTCTGCTTGTCTCAACCACGTGGCCTGTCTACCTCTGTGGGCTGCTGCTGGGCCTGTATGTCTCTGCCAGTTGCCACCGGGCCTGAATGTCCTTGTCGGCCACTGCCGCCGGGCCTGTCTACCTCAGTGGGCCGCTGCCACAGGCCTCCCTGTGTCTGCTTGTCTCTGCCGCCGAGCCTGTCTACCTCTGTGTGCCGCCGCTGGGCCTGAATGTCTCTGCCAGGCCTGAATATCCCTGTAGGCCACCACCGCAGGGCCGTCTACCTCTGCGGGCCGCTGCTGGGCCCGTCTACCTCTGCAGGCTTACATGTGTCTGCTTGTCTTCGCCCCAGGGCCTGTCTACCTCTGTGGACTGCCGCTGGGCCTGTACGTCTCTGCTGGCTGCAGCTGGGCCTGAATGTCCCTGTCGGCAGCTGCCGCCGCAGGGCCCGTCTACCTCTAGCTTACTTTCTTATTGGTTCTTTTATTAATTATTAAGTTAAACTGCTTTTGCACATATTAATTTTAAGTCTGCATGAGTATAACAGGTTTCAAATGGTTTAAAAGTCTACCCCAAAGGGATCAAGTACCTAAACATAAGATCTGAATCTCTAAAACTATTAGAATAAAACAAGGGAGGTAGACATTGGTAAAGGGGTGGCAATGATTTTCTGAAACGGACCTGAAAGTGCAGGAAACAAAAGCAAAAACTCATGAACAGGATTATAGCAGACCTATAGAATGCAAAAAAAATATTTGCTAACTATTTATATGACAGAAAGAGTAATACTCAGAATATATAAGGAACTACAAAAGAATAAAAACAATAAAAAGAAACCCAGTTAATAATGGGCAAATGACCTGAATAGACACTTTTCAAAATAAGAAATATACATGATCATCAAATATATGCATTATATTATTAAGACATTTACAGGTATGCAAATCAAAATGGCAAAGAGATATCATTTTGCTTCTGTTGGAATGGCTATTATTAACAAAAGGACAAACATGGATGTAAAGAAACTAAGCAAATGATAGCAAGGCTGTAGAGGAAGAAACTGGAACACTGACATGTGGTGAAATATTATGTACCCTAACAAAATTTGCCTGAAGACCAAAAAATAGAATAAGCCACTAGATTAAACATAGAGGCCAGGCAGTGGTGGCACACACCTTTAATCTTAGCACTAGGGAGGCTGAGATCCATCTGGATCTCTGTGAGTTCAAAGCCACCATGAACTACATGACATTCACTCAGTCTGGAAAAAAAAATAGAGCCAGGCAGTTGTGGCACACACCTTTAATTCCAATACTGGGGAGTCACGCGCCTTTAATCCCTGCACTTGAGATCTCATGCCTTTGCTTGGAAAGCACACATGCCTTTAATCCCAGGAAGTAATGACTAGGTGAAGGAAAGTATATAAGGTGTGAGGAGACAGGAACTAGAGGGTTTTTCAGGCTGAGGAGTTGCTGGGGTAAGAGGTGGTGGCTGTGGCTTGCTCTGCTTCTCTGATCTTCATGCAAAGTTTATTAGGATACACAATATATCACCACACTAACACATTGTTTGTGGCCATGTAAACCAGTCTAACCACTGTGGGGACTGTGGCATATAATAAATTTCAGTTTTACTCAATTATTGAAAAAAAAATAGCCACATGAATGGAAACACATGAACTATGAACCAAAGGCTGAGGGGCCCCCAGCTGGATGAGGCCCTCTGAATAGGTGAGACAGTTGATTGGCTTGATCAATTTGGGAGGCAACTAGGCAGTGGGACCAAGTCCTGTGCTCATTGCATGAGTTGGCTGTTTGAAACCTGGAACTATGCAGGGACACTTGGCTCAGTCTGGGAGGAAGGGACTGGACCTCCCTGGGCTGAGTCTACCAGGTTGATTGCAATCCTCGGGGGAGGACTTGTCCTGGAGGAGGTGGGAATGAGGGGTAGGCTGGGGGTAAGGGGAGGAGGTGGGAGGGGGGAGAATAGGGGAACCCATGGCTAATATGTAGAACTGAATGGTATTGTAAAATAAAAAAAATATATATATATATTTAAAAAAAAAGAATGAAAGGCAGATCTACCTTGTGATTTATACATTCCATCTTCAGATACAAATGAATATATATATATATATATATATATATATATATATATATATATGTGTGTGTGTGTGTGTGTGTGTGTGTGTGTGTTCAGTATAGCAAAGGAATACTTTCTGTCTGTGTTTATTTTGGTGCTAGTAATAATAACAGATACAGAATCAGCCTTGGTCCCCATCAACCAATAAATGAGAGAAAGAAAATATGGTGTATATTTACACAATGATGTATTATTCAGCCATAAAGAGGAACAAAATCCTGTCAGATTCAGAAAAAATAAATAGAACTTCAGGACATTATGCTAAGTGAAATAGGACAAATGCAGGAGACAAATGCTGCATTCTTTTACAGATGTGGATTTTTTTTAAGTTAATCTGAAAGTATAATCATGATTACTAGAGATTGAGAACCTGCCACAGAAAAGGGACCTGGATTTGATCAGTGTTTGCTGCATTGAGGTTTGGAAATTTCACATTTAACCCCATTAACATACACAACCAATACATGTTAATAAAATAATTTTAAACACAAATGGTACACTTTCAAAATCTAATAAGACAAATGGATCAGGCCTCTGTATAGAGGATGTCACTCTCACATTTGTGTGTTCCATGTTATTTTCTTTGATGACTTATCTTTAACACCATAATTCAATGGGGGATGTCTTAGATTGTGTTTCTATTGCTGTGAAGATATACCATGACCACAGTAACTCTTATAAAGGAAAACATTTAATGCGATGGCTTACAGTTCAGAGGTTCAGTCCATTATCATCATGGTGCGACAGACATGATACTGGAGAGGTATCTGAGAGTTCTTAAATTTTGACTTTCAGGCAACAGGAAATGGTCTCCAACACTAGGCAGTATCTTGATTATATATGTGACCTCAAAGCCCAGTTCCACGGTGACACACTTTCTCTAACAAGGCCATATGTGCTTCAAAAAGTCATATCTTTTAATAGTGCCTCTCCTTTGGGAGGCATTTTCTTTCAAACCACCATAGGGGAGTAAGGCAACTCCAATATTTGTAAGTATTCATGAAATCCTAATGACATATAGAAAAAGTAGCAACAAAGAGTTATGACATCTTTGTCATATAAGGAAGCAACATCTCTCATACATTTTTTTCCATTTGTTTGGTTAGTTTTGTTTTGTTTTGTTTTTTTATAAGGCAAATTACACAGTTTGTTTCTTAGTGACAGAAAAGTATCAAACAATTCAAGATGGACAGAAAAAGAAGTAAAGCTAGAGAATTCCTTTTAATAAAAATTTTATTATCATATTCCTTATATAAAGTGATGACCTTCATACTCAGGTTTGCTATATATTTGGGCATGCTCACTCCTCTATCTATCTATCTATCTATCTATCTATCTATCTACCTATCATCTATCTGTCTATCTATCTATCTATCTATCTATCTATCTATCTATCTATCTATCTAATTATCTATCCATCATTTATCTAGGGGATTTAGCTGTCTATGAATGGCATGTCCAAGAATCCAGTAGTTTCTCAGTCCACAAAGCTGGATGTCTCAGCTGGTCCTCAGTGTACACTAGAATCTCAAAGACAGGCTCTAATGCCAAAGAAGGAATGGACTTATTAACAAGGTGAGAGCAAGCAGGAAGACAGCAAAAGCTTCCTTCTTCCATGTCTTTATATAGGCTTCCAGCAAAAGGTGTGGCCCAGATTAGAGGTGGGTTTTCCCGCCTCAAATGATCTGAATAAAAGACGTGTAATTTCCCAGCTCAATATATTGGATTAAAGGTGTTTCTTCAACCTCAAAGATCCAGATTAGAAGTGAATCTTCCCACTTTAAATTAAACAAAAATCCCTCAAGGTGTGCTCTCCAATTTTTGGGTTTTAGTTAATTCCAGATATAGTCAAGTTGACAGCCAAGTATAGCCATCACATTATCTATCTCTATTGTCTATCTATTATCTGGATTCCACATATGAGAGAAAACAATATTAGCTAATGTATTCTATTTTTATTAAGCTAATAGTTGTAACAGTAGTATTAATTTTTGGAAGCAGTATCTGAAGTTGCCTTTACTTGACTTCAATTTTAAATTTTTTATCCAAATATGTAAAACAGTAACCAAACTAAAGCCTGCCTTGGCTAGCTGTTGGCAAAGGAAAAATTCATGTTTCAAAGAAACATCTCTGGAATTGCTCTGCAAAGCAAGCTGAGAACCTAGAAGCTCTCATCAAAGAAAACTCTATGAGTAGATACAAAGGAACAAGAAAACTGGATTTGATGACGCTCACGATATTCTTGGCAAAGTGAAATATTTCTTGTGAACCCTAAACATTTTAGTATTTATCACACATAGACACTAATTTTGATTATATTCATATACTAACATTATCAACAATCAGAACACTCTAGTCAGTTGGGGGGAAGGTGTCATAGAGAATGTGCAGGGGTGAAAAGCACATTCTGTTGTCATTATTAATTTTGGTGAATAAATATATGTAATATATCTATCTCTTTTCCTCTACCCTAACTTGTTGGTCAGTTTGGTATTTGCCATAATAATAGCTGGATATTTCATTCAAATTGATAGTGTGTGTAAGTCTTCTCAAGCAAAAGCAAGAATGTCAGAATCCTCTATACCATGAAAAACTTTTACTATGTGCTTTGGAGGAATGGACTATAGACATGCATATACTTATACCATTCTTCTGCACTGTACAATAGTTTAGTACTCACATTTCCCAATGTCTTAAGCTGTGTTACATGTTTGTTTACATATTATTACTTTATTGTAATTTTCCATTTGTTTAAATACAGCTGCAGACATATCTGATAAGCATAATTTTAGTGATTATAAACACAAAAAGTATGCTTTAAATAGCTTGGAGGACTCTACTATTGCTTTTTGTTGCTTCTTCAAAACAGAAAGATCATTGCTTTTATAGTGGTTTATACAGCATATGAACATTTTGTCTAAAAGAAAATTACTTCAGAGGCATGAAAGCAGGCCATAGGCACCCTATGACACCAAGTTCTGAGTGGCAATCACAAGCAGTAATTTCAGAGGCTTCCCATAGCACAATGGCTTTTCAGCTGAAAAAGGACAGCAAGAAAACAACAGACATTCAGCTGATTCACCAAGCATAGAACAGCTCTTCCCTGGTGAAGAGTGAGATCAGAAGCCCTATTTGTTTAGTTTTATACAACGGGAAGTTAACAAAGTTCATAAAAGGAATGACTACATCTAAACACATGAAGCATTCAAGCAACCCATCAAATAGACATTCAGATAAATATCAAATATCTAGGCTTGGTAATGTATGGATACTGTTCCAACAGCACTGAGCTTAAAAATTATTGGATATTCTGATGTGGGAGTGTCACTGCAGGCTTTATAAGCAGGCAGGGGGAAATGATCAGGGTAAGGTGGGAATAGAACTTGGATGAGCTCAATTTTGGTAGCTACTGCTGGGCCAATACTTCTTGGAGTCTGACATCAGCTTGCATATTTTGCCATATTTAAGCACAGCACAATTTTGGAAAAAAATTTCAGATAACAATTAGCTTAACCACCTGAGTACAACAAAAGCTCAATATATGTTTACATTGCAGTATATATGGCATCATCAGTAAGAAGGGTTCTGTTGACTTAGGATCAATGCTCAAGATAAGGCTCTAGGGAGAATGACTGAGGTCAACATAATGCCTGGAGGTGGACCAGCCTCACTGCATTGTAGAATGGAAGCCATTTTGTTATAAGTTCAGAACAAGTTCTTTTCTATTTGCTACAAAATTCAAGCTGGCCGTGCTTTAACCTGTTTCTGGAATTTGACATGGTCCCACCCATAGAATTTGACAAATACCTTGAATACATCATGATAAGATGTTTTGACAAATAATTTTGAAATGTTCAGCAAAGTTCCTACATAACCAAAATTCCTGTGGAAAACCTCCAACCCTTGAAAACCCCCTAGTACTATAGTTTTGGGTCTATGTAAACCCTACCTTGTCCTGGGTTTGATGCTATTTTATCAAACCCCACTTTAGGGGGATATCACTGTCTGACAGAAAATAAAGCTTGCTTAATTTGAGCCAAGAATTTGGGTAATGGTCTTTATCTTCAAATGGTGAGATTAACACCTGGTACTAAGATAACAGAAGTCACGTAGGATGTTGTAAAGTACAAATGACATCTCTTATAATGATGTACTTTGTGACCTAAAAGTTTGTTCAAGGTTTTAGGGGAAAAGAGTCTGAAATAAGTAAAATATAAATTTTGAAAGATATGGCCCAGCCTGGCTTATTAGACAGCAAATGATCACCAGGTTGTAAAGCTACATCGATTCCCAGCATTCCAGGAGGAGCAGCTAAGCACCTCATTCTGCTGAAGAGGTAAGTTGTGTGTTTAACTATCCTGGCTTCTCTGGTACTTATCTGTGTGCACAAGGCCTTTCATGCCTTCTACATTTTAATACTGGCTTACAGATGACAATGGCTAAATATTTGTATCCCTTAATTAACTCATTAATTAATTCATTCAGCAAATTCATACTGGAAGTCTTGTTAGGAGCATGGTCTGAATTATATATTGACTATGTAGAACTGTGTAAGGGATGCCTTGCAGCTGCCATCATGAACAGCAGATGGAGTTCATGACCATTGACTGAATGTTTTCATCCTGTTTGCATTGTGCTGACCACTCAAGCTACATACATAGGGTAAGTTTCCTGCTTCAGGGCCTGGTATTCTAGGAACAGAGATTAACATACAGGACTGGTACTATGAGCTACTATGTGAATTATAAGAAATACACCTACAGGAACATTTTATCTATTAGCTGCCACAAAATATTCTAGACAACCAAAGAGAAACTATTTTGTAGTATGACTGTGTAGATGTACACACACGTGTATGTACACATGTGTGGAGACCAGAACTGTGAGTGGCTTCCTTAATTACTCTCCAGTTCATTTACTGAATCATAATCTCCTCCTGAAGCTAGCACTCACTGATTTGGTGAATTTAGCTAACCAGTGTGCCCTGGGACTCCTAACTCTCTGCCTTTAGAGTGCTGGGATTACAGGTGAGCCAGTGTGCCTGCATTTAAACAGAAAGCATTTGTCCACTGAGCCATCTTTCCAGACTGCATTGCTGATAGACCATATGAACCACTCCATTTGCATCTTAGACAACGTGTCTTCACAAGCAGTTACCCTCCAGAACGTCTTTTCTGGCAACCATCAATCTAGCTTGTGTGTGTGGATTTGGCTTAATTTAGAATTTCACATGAATGGAAACATACAATAATGATCAACTGCATCTGCCTTTTTTACTCAGCATAGTTTTGAGGCTCATTCATATTACAGTGTCAGGAGGAAAACACTTTCTTCTATCACTTAAGGTCAGTGAGAGTGGCCTATAAATTTAGCTGGTAACAGGTATATGCTGGCAAGTTTTATATCAACTTGACACAAGTTAGAGTCACCAGAATGAAGGGAGCATCAACTGAGAAAATGCCTCCAGAAGATCCAGCTGTAGGCAAGCCTGTAGGACATTTTCCTAATTAGCAACTTATGGAGGAGGTGACCTTGGCAGCTTTACTTCTCTGATCTTTCAGCATTTACCCCAATATCTGCCTCCATGATTTTATTATTAAGACCAATTAGAATTTGCACTACACTGGTGGTCCTGGTTTCTATAAGAAAGCAGGCTGAGCAAGCCATGAGGAGCAAGCAAGCCAGTAAGCAGCACTCCCCCATGGCCTCTGAATCACCTCTGGCTCCAGGTTCCTGCCCTGCTGGAGTTCCTGTTCCGACTGCCTTTGATGATGAACTGTGATGTGGAAGCATAAAATGAAAAAAAACCTTTCCTCCCCAGTTGCTTTGGTCATGGTGTTTCATCACAGAAATAGAAACAGTAACTAGGACAAGGGGAAAGGAACACATTTGTTCATTTGTATGTGTGAATGTACAAAAAATGTCTCTCTGAACAGTTAAAGCTCATACACTTCCTTTAATGAGATAGGGAGATGAGAAAGGATTCTATGGTTAAATTAAATGGTTTCTTTGGGAAAACATATAGACTTTTTGCAGTAATAAATGATAAAATATGTGATAATGCTTATTCACTTCATCTTCATTTTTTCTATTGAATATAAAACTTCTCCAGAGAAGAGAGTTTATGGTAGTGTTAGCCATATTTCCTTCTGTCCTAGTTTGTTTTTTGATTGTTGTGATAAAACACTGTGACCAAGAACAACTTGAGGAGGGGGTCTATTTGGCTTACATGTCCTGATCACAGTTCACTAATGAGGGAATATAAGAAAGGAACTCAAGGTGCAGCCTGGGGGTAGGAGATGAAGCAGATACCACAGAGGAGTGCTGCTTTCTGCCTTGATTTATGACTTGCTCGGCTTTCTTTCCTTCTTTCTTTTTTCTTCCTTCCTTCCCTCCCTCCTTTCTTTCTTCCTTTGTTCCTTCTTTTTTTCCTCCCTCCCTCCCTCCCTCCCTCCCTTCCTCCCTCCTTCCCTCCCTCCCTTCCTTCCTTTCTTTTCTTCCTGCTAACATTCAGGCATTACCTGGCCTGTCCCTTCGGAACCTGGCAGACTCCCTGTGCACATGCGCTAAATCCCCTTATTAAAGACAAGCCCCTCTCCACGGCTTCCTCTCTTCCCACCACGTCTCGTCTCCAGAAGTCACTCTGTGCCCCCTTTCTCTTCCTCTTCCTTCTCCTCTACTCTTCCAATAAACTCTCCATATGAGCCCTGTCACGTGGTGTGTCTGCCTTAGTCCGATGTTTCTTAAATTATAAGATTGTTTCTGCGAGATTTGACAGGCCCTGCTGGCACTTCCTCCTGTCCACTGGCAGACTGAGGCATGCCAGGACCCTGGAACCCAGTCCACCTGCAACAGCCTATAATGGATCGCTGGGCCCATCATCCACGAGTGGTGAGTTCCCCTTCTCCACCTCTGGCCATTTCCCAAGAGTGAGGATTCATCTCTCAACTGTGGTTTCTTGCCTCTTGGCCCTGCCAACAAGCGCTGGTTCAGGGCAACCTACATGTCTCTCAGGCTCAGAGCCCTGGCCACTGCTCAGTCTGTGATGACTCATCAAGCAACCTGTGCCTCCTCAATTGATGCTCATTGAATTTTTTGGATGCTAGAAATTCTAAGCCTTTGGATCTTATTTCTCTATCTCAATCATGGGAAAATGCATCTACCACCATATCTCCAAGTTCCCCAAACCTCAGACCTCTACACCTATCACCCACCTTAAGGGTTTAACTCATCTGCCTTTGCACTCAGATCTGATCCCAATACTCCTTAAATAACAAGCCAAATGGCTGCTTGCTAGCACCCTGTATCCCCATATTTCATAGGACCTTTGAAACTTCTGTCCGTGATCTAATAGATGGAAGGGGGTACCCTATTTTTAAGCTCTCTCATATCTTAGCTCTAAGCCCTCTCTTTATTCTTTCTTCCTGTTCCTCTACTCAACTTCTGCTAGCTATTCAGCCTGTTAAGCTTCATTTTCCCTTTCATTAAGTGAACTCTCAAACAGAGAAAGAAAACTGGGGTCTTATATGTCTAACTCTGCTTTTTTCATTAAAGAACTCCAGTGTTGGTTTCTGCCACCTCTGCCAAAGCAGTTACATGATCGCCTGTTGCCAGGTCCCTTTCTACCACCAGCTATATGGCATGTGAGTGACCAGGCAGAGCTTATTCTCCTTGCCTTGTCTCTTGCCTTTTATTCCTTTTTTTTGTCTCTAATTTCCTCTCTTGACTCTTTTTTCTCTTTCCCATGTCCACCTGCCTCTCTCAAGTCCCTACTCCAATGCAGTCTTTCATTCTTTTACTCTTTTGCTCTTGTCCTCCCAATAAACCTCTCACACTAACTCTGTTGTGTATGGTGTGTGTGTTTAGTGACATACCTTGGCAGAGCCTGCCAAAGGTACCTACTTCACACTGGGACCCTACCCACCTGCTCCACCTGCTCCAGATCTGCTCTCTTCTACCTGCAGCAAATCTTTTTTCTTGTTCACCAATGGCTTTGCTTTCTATTCAATACTGGTAATTGGATGTGAGTCTGGCCTCAGTCCTCCTTGGACTAGGCAGTTTGATAACCAATGAAGAATCCTCCACTTTCTTTTTCTTTGCTCCAAAACCTGCTTGTGTCTGTCTGCTCTCCCTTCTCTAAATGTCCTGCCTAGGTCTCCTGCAATGTGAGAGTCAGAGATGGAGAAGCCAGCTTCATCTTGCTTAGCACACACTGGTTTTCCCTTTCTTTTAATTTATTCAACTCCTGTTTAAGATATTTATGAGTGTCTATGTGTACACCTATGTGACTTGGATTTAACTCTATATGTCTGAATGTAAGCTAGCTTTAACTCTGTGTGTATGTGTATGTAACTTAGATTCAACTGTGTATATATGTGCATGAAACTGTTGTTTAGAAAAACATGTTTTAAACAGCAACCATGTGGCTCTCTTCCATCTTGGCTGGTGATCTCATCATGATGTAGGCAACCACGTCACTGGCAGCCATCTTTTACTAAGGTTAAAGAGTATATTTCTTAGTCCTAATGAGCTGTCTGTTCATTGCATCTCCTTCTAGACTAAGGAAGCAACAAGTCTCAAATATTTTGGGTTGTAATGGACTTTTGTATGATGATAAAAATACATGGTTAGATTTGTTACAACATACTATATAGATGATTCAACTCTGGTTTAGAATTTACTCTATATGATAATAAAAATTTAAGGATATAAAGATCTATTTACCTTAATAAGAGCTAATCTAGAGATTTATACCTAAGTACTTACATCTTAGCCAAGTGTTCAACACCAAGCTTCTGGAGAATTTAAATAAGTGGTAACATGTGTTTGATAAATAAGATATTTGATAAATAAGGTATCTTTTATAATGGAATGCCTGGTCCCCCAAGAGGGTACTTTCCCAGAGTTGGGCATTTGGGCAGAGGCCCCCATGGCTTGTCAGGGCCAATACTGGCCTCTGTCATTGCTTAGTCCTTGCTCATGGGCCACACCCCAACTCACCCTTCTCTTCTGTTCCTATTTTACCCTGGGATCTTTCCCTTGTCACTTTTCCTTGCCTCCCCAGGAGACAGCCATAACAGCTTGGTACAGACTTGTTCTGTTTATACCCATGGAATGGATATGTTGGTTTCTTTACTGAGCCCATTATCTATGATTAAAAGGTTTTGTTTTGATACTAGAAGAGCTTCAATTCAAAATCACTATTTATAAGGCTAAACTTAACAGGAATAGAATTCAAAGTCTTAGTTTTATGAAAGCTGCTAACTTATTGAAGACTGTTAGGGAAGACAAATAAATAGCCAGTCATCCTTATAAATGACCAAGTTCTTTAATTGTAGTCATGCTAAGTACTGATATAATCAATTATTTATTTAGTATATGTTTTCAAAGTTAAGCTTAAAACAAGTAAACAAAGTTTGTCTATTCAGCTACACCTAATAGACACTTATTGGGGAAAATTATAAAGGCCACTCCACGTAGTTAAAAGGAAGATTTATTTAGTGGATGACTTACAAATGAAGGAATGGATAGGTCGCGGGGGTCTGGGGAAAGTGTATCGCAATCCAGCGGTGTTCTCTGGAGCTCTGCACAATCAATCTCCACTATCCAGGGTCCAGGCGCAGAGAGCGCGCCCAGAGCGAGCGCTTGCCCATCCAGCTCTCAGGTTTCCAGCACCTCCCCTCACCCCGCCTCGTAGGCGTGACAGTTGCCAGAGTCTCAATGGGGGTTGGAGCTTCCAGATCCAAGCTGGAATGGCTACCCACTACATCTCCCCCTTTTTGTCTAAATAAGAAGGTTCTAAACTAATACAAGACTATATACAAAGGAATGGTTATCAAATATTGTCCAGAAATAATGAGGGATAATGACCTAGATAAGATGTAACTACAACCAACGCAAACAATATCAAGCAAGAAACACATTCTAAAATCCAGAGAAGTATAGAGCATAGGTAAATGGCATGTTATAAAGATCATTCAAAGGTGTCCTATCCTAAAGAACCTGAATCTAATACTTAATATGTTCTATCTAAGATATTATATATACTAAGTTGTAACTATAACTGCTAGTCTTCAATCCCATCAAAGACCTGAGAAGGAACATAATGGTACCTGAGAAATGGTAGACGGATGCAAGCAACTTCGGGAATCTTGCAAGAGTAGACCAAGACAGCTGGCAGCCTGGACAGTCACCTAATGTTTCTCAGCATTGTTGGTGCATTCAAATTGGCTACAGGCCTAGAGTATCTGACAGACCATTTTCAGAAGCAGGATTTCTGAAAGACCATCTTACCCTGTCTTGGCAGAGTACAGTGGTCGCTTTCCTTGTGTCCTGCTTGTCCAGAAGGACAGCATTGCATTTGTACTGTCAGCCATCAAGGCAAGGGCAGTTCTTTGCCCAGTAGGCCATTTTGTGCCAAAAAGACAAACTTCCAAATGGAAATGTCTTAGAAGCCCAACATTCTCTCGGGATCAATTGGTGCAGCCAGGAGCAATTGTGCCTCACGTCAACAGAATTCTAAGTTATTTAAATGCCATATTCTCTAGGTCTATGAAGTGTTTGAAGATTACCTGTCCATCTGACCTATGTATCTGTAAATCTGGATAACCTAACTAACGTAACTATAGAGATGACAGGCATAGGCGACTATAAATCTATAAATCTTATCTACCGAAATAACCTAAGGACTAAGGCTTCACGTAAATAAGGTAAACAGTCTATAAGCAAATGTATGGTGAAGAACGATGACTTCAAAATTGTGACAATACACAAGATATTTATAACAGAGGTAGGAATATATAGTGCGATATGCAATATGACAATAATCTTAAATATATATCAATATACCAAATCTCCTAACAGAAGTAGAACATATATAAAGTATGACAGATATAAATTTACATTTGTATCAATATAAAAATGTTTCAAATAAGAGTAGAAATATATGTACATTATAACAAATATAGTTCTGTATTTGTATCAATATACAAATTATCTTAAACAGGAGTATAAAAATAGTTTACATTTGTATCAACATATAAGAATCTATAACAGTACAAATTACAGTGCAAATTGTCTAAGGTTGCTATTTTACCAAGTTTGTTTACTAGTATATACAATGATTTACCATCATATCTTATACCTATCCGTTCCATTTCTTCCGCCCCCCCTTTTTTTTTTTTATACAATACTGAGTTAATATTTTCTTCCACCCCAACCCTACAACCGTCATCCATAACCCTGAGAATTATGAAACCTAAGGGAGAAGGGGCGTCGTTTTCTTAGAATTGCTTCCTGCCGTTTAGGGGGTGATGTTATCTCTGTTGGGTACTGTGAGAAAGCTCAGATAGTTAAATCTTAGTTAGACTAACTGTAGGTTCTGCAGCAAGTTTTAGAGTAATGGGTAAGATTGTCTGAAATTCTGGCAAGAAGTGTAGTATGATGATGATTACCATGGCATCATTCTGGATTGGGTAGAGTTGTTGTTGTTGGGCCCCATCTTCCTTCTGGAGACTTCTGAGATTGCTATTGGAAAAACTTATTTGTTATCAAAAATGGGAGGTTTGGATTTAAAGAGGACATAGCATGTAAGAAAGGATTCTGAGAAATCAAGAGTAAGCATGGAGAGAATTAGAATTTAGAAGACAATGGTCCCTTTTTATTGGTTTCCTTCTGTCTCACACCAGAGGGCTCTTCTGATACGGGACTGAAGAATCTCTCAAACTTTTCTTTTAGCAATATGCTTGGGTTTAGAGAAGGAGTGAGCCAATTCCATCTCCAAAGCCAGCTTGGCTATAATTGAATTGGAACCACAACTTTTTTAGATTGATAGAGAGAAAGATGTTAGACAGTGAGATTTTACCATGTGTAGATTGGTACCAATAGATTCTTCCTTTCTGTTGTAAATATCCGGATATCCAAGGCCTTATGAGTTTTGGAAGATGGGTATTTCCATTATCCTGGAAAGACAAAAACAGAACCCTATCCCACCCTTTGATTGTTAAATTTTCTTACAACTTGTAGAGATGTCACATTGGTGAATGATCTTTTACTTCTCTTCATCAAGGGTTTTTTCCTGTTCGAATCGAATTTTTATTAATTTGTTGGTATCCATAGCTTTTCTTCTCCTGCAGAAACAAAGGCAAAACCCCTTCCCCAACGTAGAACATATCCAGGTTTCCATTCGGAGGTCAGCACATCCTTGAAATAAACTGGTTGGTTTAGCTCAGGAGTTTTGTCTGTCGTCCAATGTCTCTCCGCAGCTGTTGTTCCTTTTCATTAGCATTGAGAAAATTCAAGGTTAATAAAGCACTATGCAGTCTATTTCTAGGAGTCATTGTTACCTGTTGTTGTTTATTTAGCATATCCTTTAAAGTTCGATTGGATCTCTCTATGACTGCTTGGCCTGTGGGATTATGTGGTATACCTGTAACATGCTTTATATTGTAATAAGCAAAGAACTGTCTCATTTTATTGGAGACATATGCTGGGCATTGTCTGTCTTAATTTGTACAGGTATTCCATGATGGCCATAACTTCTAATAGGTGTGTAATCACAGAATCAGCCTTTTCAGAACTCATAGGAGTTGCCCATTGAAATCCTGAATAGGTGTCAATGGTATGATGTACATACTTTAATCTTCCAAATTCTGCAAAATGAAACACATCCATCTGCCAAATTTCATTTCTTTGTATACCTTTTGGATTACTCCCTGCAGGTAATGGAGTTTGGTTATAGATGGAACAAGTAGGACATTTTTCACAATATCCTTAGCCTGTTGCCAAGTGATGGAGAAATCCTTCTTCAAACCTTTGCTATTTACATGGTGTTTCTTATGACATTCTGAAGCTTCTAGCACATTACCTATTAGTAACTGATCAATCTCATCATTACCTTGTGCTAAAGGTCCTGGTAGACCTGTATGGGATCTGATATGTGTTATATATATAGGATGTTCCCTTTTTCTGATGATTTCCTGCAATTGTATGAATAATGAAGTTAATTCTGTATTATCAGGAATAAATTCAGCAGTTTCAATATGTAAAACAACTCTCTCTGCATATTGAGAGTCAGTGACTATATTGAGGGTTCTGTGAAGTCCATCAGTACCATAAGAATGGCATACAGTTCTGCCTTTTGTACAGAGCTATATGGACTTTGTACCACTTTACTTAAGTCTCCTGATTTATATCCTGCTTTCCCTGATTTATTTGCATCAGTGTAGAATGTGAGGACTCCAGAAATTGGCTTTTGTCGTACAATGTGAGGAAGACCCATTCAGTCTTCTTTATGAATTCTATTCTCTTGCTTTTGGGATAGTGGTTGTTAATCTCTCCAAAAAGTTACTGCAGGCTCTCTGCCAGTATTCATTATCTTTCCATAGTGATGAAATTTCCTCATTAGTTAATGGTACTACAATTTCTGCTGGGTCCATTCCTGTCAACTGGCGAAGTCTTAATTACCCTTTTGAATCAAATCAGAGATCTTTTCTATATAAGTCTTTAATTTCTTATTTGGTTTATGTGGTAGGAATATCCATTCCAATATAATATCTTCCCTCTGCATCAAAATACCTGTTGGGGAATGTCTGGAAGGGAATATGACAAGAATGCATTTAAGTTCTGGATCCACACGATCCACATGTGCTTCTCGAATTGTCTTTTCTACTAGAGCCAATTCCTTCTCAGCTTCGGCTGATAATTCTCTTGGACTATTTAATTCTTTGTCCCCTTCTAGAGTATTAGCCAAATTTTTTAGTCCATCTTTGGTATTCCCATGATACCCAGTAAGTTGGAAATGCTTCCTAATAACTTTTGAAAATCATTAAGAGTCTTTAATCTATCTCTTCTTAGTTGTACCTTTTGGGGTCTAATTTTTTGTAGCTCTATCTTATATCCTAAGTAATTAATAGAATCTCCTCTTTGTATTTTTTCAGGAGCAATTTGCAGTCCCCAGCGAGGCAAAACTTTTTTTACTTCTTCAAACATGCTTTCTAATGTATCTAACTTTGGATCAGCTAATAGGATATCATCCATATAGTGATAAATTATGGATTGTGGAAACTTACACGAATTATCTCTAATGGTTTCTGCACAAAGTATTGACACAAAGTAGGGCTGTTTAACATTCCCTGTGGAGGACCTTCCATTGATATCTCTTGACTGGCTGAGAATTATTATAATTAGGTACTGTGAAGGCAAATTTTTCTCTATCGTTTTCCTGTAAGGGTATGGTAAAGAAACAGTCTTTTAAGTCAATAACTATTATAGGCCATTCTTTTGGTAGCATAGAGGGCAAGGGATCCCAGTCTGTAGGGAGCCCATTGCTGAATTACTTTATTAATAGCTCTCAGATCTGTCAGCATTCTCCAATTACCAGATTTTTTTTTAATAACAAATACAGGAGAATTCCAAGGCTGTAGATTCTTCAATGTGTTGAGCATTTAACTGCTCTTGAACCAGCTGTTCTAAAGCTTGTAGCTTCTCTTTTGTCAAAGGCCATTGTCCAACCCAGACAGGTTTATTAGTTAGCCATTTTAAAGGTAAGGCAGTTGGTACTTCTGAGAGTTCAACCAACAGTCGTGCTCTGTTTGTGAACAGCCTGAATGGTTGGTGACTGATTTTTATAGCATGTTATGATATTATTTCTAGAAACATGTATTGGTCTGTATTCCTTTTCTGAAAGTGTAGGAATTTTAATCTGGGTATTCCACTGTTGTAACAGATCTCGGCCCCAAAGATTTACTGTTACATTGCTACATTATGGCTTCAGCCTTCCTCTGTCCTTCTGGCCCTATGCATTCAACCCATCTCGAACTCTGTTTTATCTGAGATAGGGTGCCAATCCCTAACAGTTGGACATCTACCTCTTGAAGAGGCCAATTCGGATGCCATGATTTGGTGTATTATAGTCAATTCTGCAACCTGTGTCTACCAGGCCCTCCAGAACCAGGCCATTAATTCGAATTCTAAGCTTTGGTCTTTTGTCATTATGGAAGTCTGCCAAAATATTTGTTTTATAGGTTCTTCGTAAACTGTGATCCATCTATTCAAAGCTTTTTATCATCCATTGCAGTATCGGTTTTTACATTAGCATTGGTTTATTCAGTTGTCCTGGAGGAGAGATTTCTCCACAGTGGCTGGGAATGTTCGTTACGTACACATTTATTTGGGGCGCTGCAAGAGGCCCCCTGAGCGCGTTTCCGCCAGTAAAGGGTTGCCTACGTATATCTATTTTTGATCTACACTCATTGGTCACAATGTTGGCCTTTGCACACCTTCTACATAATCCAGAGGTGGTTGGGTCTCCTGTTTAGGCTATTCTAGAAGAGTATTACTTCTAGGAGTACCCCACGTACAGTTTACTTATATGACCTGGATGTACCACACTTTAAAACATCTTGGTAACAGGCTTCTTTCACCTCTGGATTTGTCTCTCCTATCCAAGCCTCATTACTGTAGTTAAGAGACTGAACACCATAGTTGTACTGATCCATTCTTCAAAGGAGCTGATCTGATCTTTAGTGTGTAAGTATTCTTTTGCATTCTGCATTAGCATTGTCTCAAATGCCAAGGACTCAGTTAATACTTTTCTTAATTCTTTATTGATACAGCTTTTGTTATAGCTGTGTTCAGCCTTTGTAAAAATCAGTGAAAGATTCATGTGGTCCCTGAAATATCTTTGTGTATACCCTCAGTTGGTTTTCCAGTTCTGAATTTTTTCCCAAGCATTTAGAGCTGCTGTACGCATAGGATATTGTATGCTCATCATAAGTGGCTTGTACATTCCTGTCAGCAAAAACATCCCTCACCAAGTATTTGATCTTGGGAGATCACAAAACCTCTGAGTTTACCTTGGTGTTCTAAATTTTTTGCCTCTTCTCTCAAACCAGCTCTTCCACTGTAGCTGCTGGCTATATTCTAGAACAGCTGAAATTAACTGATGCCAGTCATCTGGGAATGATTCTATGTGAGGTAGACCATGAAATTTAACATCTGTTTTACATATGTGGAATGTATCCCATACGTAAACTACTGCTTCCTTTATATTTTAAAGTCCCTTTGTTAAATTGGTTGTAATGT